>NC_134152.1:40017500-40020000 GCF_033958435.1 Carettochelys insculpta
TTAGGGTTAGGGTTAGGGTTAGGGTTAGGGTTAGGGTTAGGGTTAGGGTTAGGGTTAGGGTTAGGGTTAGGGTTAGGGTTAGGGTTAGGGTTAGGGTTAGGGTTAGGGTTAGGGTTAGGGTTAGGGTTAGGGTTAGGGTTAGGGTTAGGGTTAGGGTTAGGGTTAGGGTTAGGGTTAGGGTTAGGGTTAGGGTTAGGGTTAGGGTTAGGGTTAGGGTTAGGGTTAGGGTTAGGGTTAGGGTTAGGGTTAGGGTTAGGGTTAGGGTTAGGGTTAGGGTTAGGGTTAGGGTTAGGGTTAGGGTTAGGGTTAGGGTTAGGGTTAGGGTTAGGGTTAGGGTTAGGGTTAGGGTTAGGGTTAGGGTTAGGGTTAGGGTTAGGGTTAGGGTTAGGGTTAGGGTTAGGGTTAGGGTTAGGGTTAGGGTTAGGGTTAGGGTTAGGGTTAGGGTTAGGGTTAGGGTTAGGGTTAGGGTTAGGGTTAGGGTTAGGGTTAGGGTTAGGGTTAGGGTTAGGGTTAGGGTTAGGGTTAGGGTTAGGGTTAGGGTTAGGGTTAGGGTTAGGGTTAGGGTTAGGGTTAGGGTTAGGGTTAGGGTTAGGGTTAGGGTTAGGGTTAGGGTTAGGGTTAGGGTTAGGGTTAGGGTTAGGGTTAGGGTTAGGGTTAGGGTTAGGGTTAGGGTTAGGGTTAGGGTTAGGGTTAGGGTTAGGGTTAGGGTTAGGGTTAGGGTTAGGGTTAGGGTTAGGGTTAGGGTTAGGGTTAGGGTTAGGGTTAGGGTTAGGGTTAGGGTTAGGGTTAGGGTTAGGGTTAGGGTTAGGGTTAGGGTTAGGGTTAGGGTTAGGGTTAGGGTTAGGGTTAGGGTTAGGGTTAGGGTTAGGGTTAGGGTTAGGGTTAGGGTTAGGGTTAGGGTTAGGGTTAGGGTTAGGGTTAGGGTTAGGGTTAGGGTTAGGGTTAGGGTTAGGGTTAGGGTTAGGGTTAGGGTTAGGGTTAGGGTTAGGGTTAGGGTTAGGGTTAGGGTTAGGGTTAGGGTTAGGGTTAGGGTTAGGGTTAGGGTTAGGGTTAGGGTTAGGGTTAGGGTTAGGGTTAGGGTTAGGGTTAGGGTTAGGGTTAGGGTTAGGGTTAGGGTTAGGGTTAGGGTTAGGGTTAGGGTTAGGGTTAGGGTTAGGGTTAGGGTTAGGGTTAGGGTTAGGGTTAGGGTTAGGGTTAGGGTTAGGGTTAGGGTTAGGGTTAGGGTTAGGGTTAGGGTTAGGGTTAGGGTTAGGGTTAGGGTTAGGGTTAGGGTTAGGGTTAGGGTTAGGGTTAGGGTTAGGGTTAGGGTTAGGGTTAGGGTTAGGGTTAGGGTTAGGGTTAGGGTTAGGGTTAGGGTTAGGGTTAGGGTTAGGGTTAGGGTTAGGGTTAGGGTTAGGGTTAGGGTTAGGGTTAGGGTTAGGGTTAGGGTTAGGGTTAGGGTTAGGGTTAGGGTTAGGGTTAGGGTTAGGGTTAGGGTTAGGGTTAGGGTTAGGGTTAGGGTTAGGGTTAGGGTTAGGGTTAGGGTTAGGGTTAGGGTTAGGGTTAGGGTTAGGGTTAGGGTTAGGGTTAGGGTTAGGGTTAGGGTTAGGGTTAGGGTTAGGGTTAGGGTTAGGGTTAGGGTTAGGGTTAGGGTTAGGGTTAGGGTTAGGGTTAGGGTTAGGGTTAGGGTTAGGGTTAGGGTTAGGGTTAGGGTTAGGGTTAGGGTTAGGGTTAGGGTTAGGGTTAGGGTTAGGGTTAGGGTTAGGGTTAGGGTTAGGGTTAGGGTTAGGGTTAGGGTTAGGGTTAGGGTTAGGGTTAGGGTTAGGGTTAGGGTTAGGGTTAGGGTTAGGGTTAGGGTTAGGGTTAGGGTTAGGGTTAGGGTTAGGGTTAGGGTTAGGGTTAGGGTTAGGGTTAGGGTTAGGGTTAGGGTTAGGGTTAGGGTTAGGGTTAGGGTTAGGGTTAGGGTTAGGGTTAGGGTTAGGGTTAGGGTTAGGGTTAGGGTTAGGGTTAGGGTTAGGGTTAGGGTTAGGGTTAGGGTTAGGGTTAGGGTTAGGGTTAGGGTTAGGGTTAGGGTTAGGGTTAGGGTTAGGGTTAGGGTTAGGGTTAGGGTTAGGGTTAGGGTTAGGGTTAGGGTTAGGGTTAGGGTTAGGGTTAGGGTTAGGGTTAGGGTTAGGGTTAGGGTTAGGGTTAGGGTTAGGGTTAGGGTTAGGGTTAGGGTTAGGGTTAGGGTTAGGGTTAGGGTTAGGGTTAGGGTTAGGGTTAGGGTTAGGGTTAGGGTTAGGGTTAGGGTTAGGGTTAGGGTTAGGGTTAGGGTTAGGGTTAGGGTTAGGGTTAGGGTTAGGGTTAGGGTTAGGGTTAGGGTTAGGGTTAGGGTTAGGGTTAGGGTTAGGGTTAGGGTTAGGGTTAGGGTTAGGGTTAGGGTTAGGGTTAGGGTTAGGGTTAGGGTTAGGGTTAGGGTTAGGGTTAGGGTTAGGGTTAGGGTTAGGGTTAGGGTTAGGGTTAGGGTTAGGGTTAGGGTTAG
>NC_134152.1:40035000-40037570 GCF_033958435.1 Carettochelys insculpta
GGGTTAGGGTTAGGGTTAGGGTTAGGGTTAGGGTTAGGGTTAGGGTTAGGGTTAGGGTTAGGGTTAGGGTTAGGGTTAGGGTTAGGGTTAGGGTTAGGGTTAGGGTTAGGGTTAGGGTTAGGGTTAGGGTTAGGGTTAGGGTTAGGGTTAGGGTTAGGGTTAGGGTTAGGGTTAGGGTTAGGGTTAGGGTTAGGGTTAGGGTTAGGGTTAGGGTTAGGGTTAGGGTTAGGGTTAGGGTTAGGGTTAGGGTTAGGGTTAGGGTTAGGGTTAGGGTTAGGGTTAGGGTTAGGGTTAGGGTTAGGGTTAGGGTTAGGGTTAGGGTTAGGGTTAGGGTTAGGGTTAGGGTTAGGGTTAGGGTTAGGGTTAGGGTTAGGGTTAGGGTTAGGGTTAGGGTTAGGGTTAGGGTTAGGGTTAGGGTTAGGGTTAGGGTTAGGGTTAGGGTTAGGGTTAGGGTTAGGGTTAGGGTTAGGGTTAGGGTTAGGGTTAGGGTTAGGGTTAGGGTTAGGGTTAGGGTTAGGGTTAGGGTTAGGGTTAGGGTTAGGGTTAGGGTTAGGGTTAGGGTTAGGGTTAGGGTTAGGGTTAGGGTTAGGGTTAGGGTTAGGGTTAGGGTTAGGGTTAGGGTTAGGGTTAGGGTTAGGGTTAGGGTTAGGGTTAGGGTTAGGGTTAGGGTTAGGGTTAGGGTTAGGGTTAGGGTTAGGGTTAGGGTTAGGGTTAGGGTTAGGGTTAGGGTTAGGGTTAGGGTTAGGGTTAGGGTTAGGGTTAGGGTTAGGGTTAGGGTTAGGGTTAGGGTTAGGGTTAGGGTTAGGGTTAGGGTTAGGGTTAGGGTTAGGGTTAGGGTTAGGGTTAGGGTTAGGGTTAGGGTTAGGGTTAGGGTTAGGGTTAGGGTTAGGGTTAGGGTTAGGGTTAGGGTTAGGGTTAGGGTTAGGGTTAGGGTTAGGGTTAGGGTTAGGGTTAGGGTTAGGGTTAGGGTTAGGGTTAGGGTTAGGGTTAGGGTTAGGGTTAGGGTTAGGGTTAGGGTTAGGGTTAGGGTTAGGGTTAGGGTTAGGGTTAGGGTTAGGGTTAGGGTTAGGGTTAGGGTTAGGGTTAGGGTTAGGGTTAGGGTTAGGGTTAGGGTTAGGGTTAGGGTTAGGGTTAGGGTTAGGGTTAGGGTTAGGGTTAGGGTTAGGGTTAGGGTTAGGGTTAGGGTTAGGGTTAGGGTTAGGGTTAGGGTTAGGGTTAGGGTTAGGGTTAGGGTTAGGGTTAGGGTTAGGGTTAGGGTTAGGGTTAGGGTTAGGGTTAGGGTTAGGGTTAGGGTTAGGGTTAGGGTTAGGGTTAGGGTTAGGGTTAGGGTTAGGGTTAGGGTTAGGGTTAGGGTTAGGGTTAGGGTTAGGGTTAGGGTTAGGGTTAGGGTTAGGGTTAGGGTTAGGGTTAGGGTTAGGGTTAGGGTTAGGGTTAGGGTTAGGGTTAGGGTTAGGGTTAGGGTTAGGGTTAGGGTTAGGGTTAGGGTTAGGGTTAGGGTTAGGGTTAGGGTTAGGGTTAGGGTTAGGGTTAGGGTTAGGGTTAGGGTTAGGGTTAGGGTTAGGGTTAGGGTTAGGGTTAGGGTTAGGGTTAGGGTTAGGGTTAGGGTTAGGGTTAGGGTTAGGGTTAGGGTTAGGGTTAGGGTTAGGGTTAGGGTTAGGGTTAGGGTTAGGGTTAGGGTTAGGGTTAGGGTTAGGGTTAGGGTTAGGGTTAGGGTTAGGGTTAGGGTTAGGGTTAGGGTTAGGGTTAGGGTTAGGGTTAGGGTTAGGGTTAGGGTTAGGGTTAGGGTTAGGGTTAGGGTTAGGGTTAGGGTTAGGGTTAGGGTTAGGGTTAGGGTTAGGGTTAGGGTTAGGGTTAGGGTTAGGGTTAGGGTTAGGGTTAGGGTTAGGGTTAGGGTTAGGGTTAGGGTTAGGGTTAGGGTTAGGGTTAGGGTTAGGGTTAGGGTTAGGGTTAGGGTTAGGGTTAGGGTTAGGGTTAGGGTTAGGGTTAGGGTTAGGGTTAGGGTTAGGGTTAGGGTTAGGGTTAGGGTTAGGGTTAGGGTTAGGGTTAGGGTTAGGGTTAGGGTTAGGGTTAGGGTTAGGGTTAGGGTTAGGGTTAGGGTTAGGGTTAGGGTTAGGGTTAGGGTTAGGGTTAGGGTTAGGGTTAGGGTTAGGGTTAGGGTTAGGGTTAGGGTTAGGGTTAGGGTTAGGGTTAGGGTTAGGGTTAGGGTTAGGGTTAGGGTTAGGGTTAGGGTTAGGGTTAGGGTTAGGGTTAGGGTTAGGGTTAGGGTTAGGGTTAGGGTTAGGGTTAGGGTTAGGGTTAGGGTTAGGGTTAGGGTTAGGGTTAGGGTTAGGGTTAGGGTTAGGGTTAGGGTTAGGGTTAGGGTTAGGGTTAGGGTTAGGGTTAGGGTTAGGGTTAGGGTTAGGGTTAGGGTTAGGGTTAGGGTTAGGGTTAGGGTTAGGGTTAGGGTTAGGGTTAGGGTTAGGGTTAGGGTTAGGGTTAGGGTTAGGGTTAGGGTTAGGGTTAGGGTTAGGGTTAGGGTTAGGGTTAGGGTTAGGGTTAGGGTTAGGGTTAGGGTTAGGGTTAGGGTTAGG